>NC_057807.1:194273292-194274179 GCF_018294505.1 Triticum aestivum
TCGCTCGCTGGCGTGCGCCGCCGCTGGGAGCGCCGCCCGCCGCCGCCCGTTCGCTCCGGCCAGATCCGGGCGGGTGGATGAGATCCACCCGTCCCGGGATCCAAACGCCACGCCGTCCCGCTTCGCTCCGCCCCGGGATCTCCCCGTCCAATTTCCGCGGAGGTGAAATTTCACCATCCCCGAATCTGTGTCATTATCATGCCATGTTCAACGCATCATAACTTGCTACATACTGCTACCTAAATCCCTTTTCCCTTCCGTCTCGGTCCTAAGATCTTGGGACGAGATCTCTTGTTAGTGGAGGAGTGTTGTAACGCCCCGGATTCGATGCGCCAGGTGTTCGTCAGTTATTCGCCGTTGTTGCCATGTCATTTGCTTGCGTGTTGCATTCTATCATGTCATCATGTGCATCTCATTTTGCATACGTGTTTGTTTCATGCATCCGAGCATTTTCCCCGTTGTCCGTTTTGCAATCCGGCACTCCTATGTCCTCCGGCGTTCCCTTTTTGTCTCTCGTTGTGAGCGAGTGTTAAACATTCTCGGAATGTCCCGAGGTTTGCCAAGCGGCCTTGGTATAGCACCGGTAGACCGCCTGTCAAGTTTCGTGCCATTTGGAGGTCGTTTGATACTCCAACGGTTAATCAGGTAACTGCAAAGGCCTCTTTTGTGTGCAGCCCAACACCCCTTCCAAAGTGGCCCAAAACCCATCTAAACCCCCTCCATGCTCTCGGTCGTTCGATCACGATCGTGTGGGCGAAAACCGTACCTCATTTGGACTCTCCTAGCCCCCTCTACCTATAAATATGTGTGCCCCCCCCCCCGAAATTCTCGCAGTCCAAACCCTAGCCATCTTCATCCTCGTGCCGCCGGACACGTCCGCCCGAGCC
>NC_057807.1:194274754-194281678 GCF_018294505.1 Triticum aestivum
CGGCCGACCTGTCGCGCCTCCCGCCTCGCTCGCCGGCGTGCGCCGCCGCGGGGAGCGCCGCCTGCCGCCGCCCATTCGCTCCGGCCAGATCTGGGCGGGTGGATGAGATCCACCCGTCCCGGGATCCAAACGCCCCGCCGTCCCGCTTCGCTCCGTCCCGGGATCTCCCCGTCCAATTTCCGCGGAGGTGAAATTTCACCAAGTCCCCGAATCTGTGTCATTATCATGCCATGTTCAACACATCATGACTTGCTGCATACTGCTCCGTTTCATGCGTGTAATATGTCAAATTGTTTGTCTCGATGAGTACTTCATTTCATCCCATTGCAACATGTTCATTTGAGTTTATCTTGATGCCCGAAATGCTGTTGGAAGAGTGCTATGTGATGTTAATCTGCTGGAACTGTTATAACATGCTGATTTGTCATTTTTGCCATGTTTGATGTGTGCATCTTACGAGGTTTATGTCTACATGTGTTTTGATCTATGATATGTCATCTTTCCAGAGGTGCAAACCATGTATTTTTGTGAGTTGTGTGCTGAGTGCATCGAGCTTGTTAAGTATGGTACTTGCTGTTGCTGTTTTGCTAGACAGATTCTGTTATATTTTGTTGCTATGTAAACCTGCTGCTACTAGTTATTCTATGCATAATCTGGAGATGTTCACTAAGGATGTTTTGTTATACATGTCATGCTCTATCCATTCATGCCCCTGGTTGCATTTATAGCCTGGTGTAGCTTGTTGTAATCTTGCTCCAAACTTGCTAAATAATGTTGCTGTCAGCCTGTTAACATTAAGTTCAGTTTTGGCCATGTAATTTTCTAGTGATCCATGCACCCTATGAACTTGTTCTTGCCATGCTTAGCTTCATAAACTTGTCTTCTTACTGTTGGTTTCCTTGCCATGCCATGTATTTCTCTGTGGTGAGTGGTTCAAGCTCACCAACATGCTTACTTATTGTTGTTCCTGCCATGTATGAATCTGTCATATAACTTGCTATGTTTACATGGGTGCCATCATATTTTCTCTGCCTTTCTGACTCATGGTCAGTAAGGGACTTTTGTTCTATGCATTTAGTAGTATCATGCCATGCATTTGTTTGCCATGATATGTTCCTGTAACATGTTGTTTGATAGCTCTAAACATTGCAACCTGATGTTATTTTCTGATAAGTCTGAAACTGTTAATATATGCAATCTTACCATGTCTTTTTGAGCATGAACTAGTGATTTCTGGAGATAGCCCACTGTTCATGTTTTGTTATGCGTTACCTGTACTTCATTCCCATGCCTTTTGTTATTACGTTGAGATGCTGTAGCCTGTTGGTTTGATGTTTGTAATATGCCTAGTTGCTGTTTTGGACAGGTTGTTGTTATGACTTGTATAGAGTGTATGTGTTGAACCGTTGCTTCGTTTTGAGTGTGCTCTATATGAAACTTGCTTGATTTTGCATGTAGCTTCATATTATCATGTTGCATCCTTGTTTTGAGGTGTTAGCTTGATGTTTGTATGTGTTTTGCATCAATGCCATGTTTAACTTGTTTTGCTCTTATCTTCTAGAACGTAGCTCCAAATCTACTGAACTTTATATGTAACTTGACTAGAATTTCATGTAGATCCTATTGGTGCATCTTAACTTGCTGTTTAACAACTTGAACATAAGGTTTATTCAGTTCTGGACCTATTTCGAAACTTGCATATGAGGACTTACCGGATTTGCTATATGTTGTTTCCGGCCTCATTTAAACTTGCTTTGATGTGTTGCTCTTGTTTGCATCGTCTCTTGCCATGAGTAGCTTCATGTAGCTTGGTCATGCATCATGCTTGTTGTGCATCATGTCTTGTCTATGTGTGGTGTGTTTACCATGTTGTGTGCTTCTTCTCGATAGTTCCTGTTTCGTTGCGATCGTGAGGATTTGTTCGTCTACGCTTGGTTCGTCTTCGTGGCTTCGTCTTCTTCATGGACTCGTTCTTCTTCCTTGCGGGATTTCAGGCAAGATGACCGCTACCCTGGATCTCACTACTATCATTGCTATGCTAGTTGCTTCGTTCTATCGCTATGCTGCGTTACCTCTCATTTGCTCTTCAAGCCTCCCAAATTGCCATGAACCTCTAACCTTTGACACCCCTCCTAGCAAACCATTGATTGGCTATGTTACCGCTTTGCTCAGCCTCTCTTATAGAATTGTTAGTTGCAGGTGAAGTTGAAGATTGCTCCATGGTGGATAGGATTTTGGTTGGGATATCACAATATCTCTTATATTATTAATGCATCTATATATTTGGTAAAGGGTGGAAGGCTCGGCCTTATGCCTGGCGTTTTGTTCCACTCTTGCCGCCCTAGTTTCCGTCATACCGGTGTTATGTTCCCGGATTTTTGCGTTCCAAACGCGGTCGGGTGATTTATGGGACCCCCTTGACAGTTCGCTTTGAATAAGACTTCTCCAGCAAGTCCCAACATTGGTTTTACCATTTGCCTCACCTATTACCTTTTTCCCTTGGGAGTCACACATCCCAAGGGTCATCTTTATTTTAGCCCCCCCGGGCCAATGCTTGTCTAAGTGTTGGTCCAAACTAGAGCCACTTGCAGCGTCACCTCGGGGAAACTTGAGGGTTGGTTCTAGTTGTACGTACTGCTCATCCAGTCGTGGCCTGAGACGAGATACGCGCGGCTACTATCAGGATGTCGGCACGCCGGGAGGTCTTGCTGGTCTTGTTTTATTACTATCGAAATGTCTTGTAGCCGGGATTCCGAGACTGATCGGGTCTTCCCGGGGAGAAGGAATATCCTTCGTTGATCGCGAGAGCTTATCATGGGCTAAGTTGGGACACCCCTGCATGGTATAAACTTTCGAGAGCCGTGCCCGCGTTTATGTGGCATATAGGAATTTGTTAATGTCCGGTTGTAGATAACTTGACACCAGATCCGAATTAAAACGCATCAACCGCGTGTGTAGCCGTGATGGTCTCTTCTCGGCGGAGTCCAGGAAGTGAACACGGTCTTTGGGTTATGTTTGATATAAGTAGGAGTTCAGGATCACCTCTTGATCATTACTAGTTGACGACCGTTCCTTTGTTTCTCTTCTCGCTCTAATTTGCGTATGTTAGCCACCATATATGCTTAGCCGCTGCTGCAACCTCACCACTTTACCCCTTCCTTTCCCATTAAGCTTTGCTACTCTTGATACCCATGGTAATGGGATTGCTGAGTCCTCGTGGCTCACAGATTACTACACCAACAGTTGCAGGTACAGGTTATGCGATGATCATGACGCGAGAGCGATGTTGCTTGTTTTGGAGTTTCTTCTTCTGCTTCTTTGATCAGGGGATAGGTTCCAGGTCGGCAGCCTGGGCTAGCAGGGTGGATATTGTTTGAGTTTTCTATTTATGATTCATCCGTAGTCGGATGTTGTTCTTGTATGTGGTATTGTTGTATTCATGTGACATTGTATGTATTGGATGTATCCCCACTATTATGTAATGTTGATGTAATGATATCCACGTTGCAAAAGCGTCTTCAAGATGTGCTTCTATCCTTGGTGGGACCTTCAAGTTCCTTTAGGATAGGGTCGCATCTTGGGCGTGACAAGTTGGTATCAGAGCCTCGACCGACCATAGGAGCCCCCCTTGATTGATCGTGTAGTTTGGCCGTTGTCGAGTCTAGAAAGAAAACTATTTTCGGAGTCTAGTTATATCGGAGAGTAGGAATTCTTTTTACTCCTCAGCCCCTTTGTCGCTCTGGTAAGGAATCTTGACGTAGGTGTTTTGAATTACTCCTCTTCCCGTTCAAATTTTTCTTTAGGATCACGTGGTTAGTTTCGTGAGTTGTCCATCCTCTTTTATCCGGTGCATTTCTCGTCAAGTTGACTCGAGCCTCTTCATCTTTGCCAAGTTCAATCCTCAGTTCTTCCTCCGAGGTCGTTGTTTTTCCTTGTCCGAAGTTGTCCTTGTTTTTCCCACCCGCCCTCCCTTCTTCTTCTCGGAACCGGAGCCTGTAATCGAGTATCCTTCCTACTCGTGTGACGACTTTGCTTTCTTTCCTCAATGATTTCAACCGGTGTTTTCTCTTCAAGTTATTCGTCGGTTTCCCCTTCCAAGTTGCCTTTGTTTTCCCGCCCTCCCACCCTTTTCTTTCCGGAGTCTGAGCATCAATTTTCATACGTACGGAGTCTCTTCAGTCTTCCCTCAATCATTTCAACCGGTGGATTCTCGTCTCGTTCGTCATTCTTCATCCCTTTCTTTTCCGGTGGATTCAATTCTAGTTTTTTTTCGGTAGTGATTACATTCTTTTCCTTGGTTAAAGTGTTCTCCTTGCTCGTTTGCCTCTCGCCATTCAATCATTCCGGAGTTCGGAAGACATCTCAAGAGATTCGTCTGTGTTCGAATTAATTCAAGGTTGTCACCTCATTCAAATATTTCAATTATTCCGGTGCATCATCTACCTGTTCAACATCTCTTTCCAACGGTGTTTTTCACTTCAGTGGGCCCTAACCCACAGGTCTTTTCCCAGGATCTTACCTGACTCTTCTAATTCTCCCGGAGTTATTCTCAAATTCCTTCGAAGTGTGATGTAAGAATGGATCCCATCAGTCACATGCCTTCTCCAAGATCTCGTTCAAATACTTTTCATTGTTGGCTCAACCACTTCGCTTTTCGTTCCCCCGGAGTGCCTCAGTAATTTTGGTGGTGTTTCTCGTCATCATTTGAAGACCGAAGAAGAGTTTTTCCTCTAAATATTACCCGTTCTTCCGAAGATTCGTGATTCTAACTTCATGTTATCCTCTCATATTATTCCATTTGTCAGATATTCCTTTGCTTACCCATCCGGAGCATGTCAGGAGTTGTTTTTCCATTTCGTTTCAACGGAGGCCATCGTTCCAGAAGAATTTTTTGAAATCACATTTCAGCTACCGTTATCCAATTATCTCGGTGCTCCGTTCAAGTGTTCTTTATTCAGCTCATGATCTCTTTGTTGTTTTGCATCGAAATCCCCTCTAGCATATTTGTTCTCCTAATTCTTCCCAGTGATTCATTCGCTTTCGTCAGTCATTTCCGAATTCTTACGGTGGTTCGTTCAAGATTCTTTTTCCTTGTTTATCATATTATTCCTTTCGTTCTTTTCAATCCTACCGGTGGTTCATGAAGACTTTCTCAAATTTGGTGCTATATTGCCCTCAATCCTTTTCAAGAAGAATAAGTAGTATGCTAAATCCATTGCTTGTCATCAATCCAAGTTGATGAAGGATATAAGCATACAATAAATCTTATTCTTATTTCATCCAAATGATTAATCCCTTTCTTCGGAGTTTGTTCTTGGGGAATAAATTCTACTTCCAAGTGTTTTCATCTTTTCTTTTCCGGAGTTCCAAGTTTTCCGCATTATCGTCGCGAGGCTCCATCTAAATCATCGCATGCTTTAATATTATTCTTTCATCCTTCATTCTATCTCATCATCTTTTGTCACCGGAGTTCTTCATGGTGGTTCTTCATGATTTAATTCATTCTTCAAGAGTTCATCAACATTTTGTTGGAGAAATTCAAGTACCTTTTCTTCTTGCATCTCGAAGTGCAATTAAATCTCCGTATTCTTTTGAAGTGGAGTTTTGCATTTCTTCGTTCTTCTCAGCTATCCAATCATTTCCGTTTGTGGTCGGTTATCACCTTATGATTTTGAGATGTTATCCATAAGTCCACAACAAGCTTATTCTTTTTGTTGTTGAATTTTCTCAACAACTCCGTTCAATCCTTTCTTCTAAAGATGCTTTCAATTTCATTCGTGGCACAAGGTGTCGTTTTCTTATCCGTTCTTTTCATTCAACTCTTTCAATTCTTTCCGGAGGTTTTGTGTCATGTCTTCATCAAGTATCATTCCGTCCTCTCAAGCTCGTGTTCTATTCTTCCATGTTCAGCCGGAGTGCTACCTAAATCCTTTCAGTCTTATTCGTTTCTTATCTCGTTCTAACAGGAGTGGTTACATAGTCTATCTAATTCCATGAGCTTTCGATTCTCGTCATTCTCATCGTTCCTCTCTTCTTCTCGAGTGCTCTCAATTCTTTGCTCCTTCTCTTGAGTTCTTGTTTCACCTCATCCCTTTTCCCTTCCGTCTCGGTCCTAAGATCTCAGGACGAGATCTCTTGTTAGTGGAGGAGTGTTGTAACGCCCCAGATTCGATGCGCCAGGTGTTCGTCAGTTATTCGCCGTTGTTGCCATGTCATTTGCTTGCGTGTTGCATTTTATCATGTCATCATGTGCATCTCATTTTGCATACGTGTTCGTTTCATGCATCCAAGCATTTTCCCCGTTGTCCGTTTTGCAATTCGGCACTCCTATGTCCTCCGGCGTTCCCTTTTTGTCTCTCGTTGTGAGCGGGTGTTAAACATTCTCGGAATGGCCCGAGGTTTGCCAAGCGGCCTTGGTATAGCACCGGTAGACCGCCTGTCAAGTTTCGTGCCATTTGGAGGTCGTTTGATACTCCAACGGTTAATCGGGTAACCGCAAAGGCTTCTTTTGTGTGCAGCCCAACACCCCTTCCAAAGTGGCCCAAAACCCATCTAAACCCCCTACATGCTCTCGGTCGTTCGATCACGATCGTGTGGCAAAAAATCGTACCTCATTTGGACTCTCCTAGCCCCCTCTACCTATAAATATGTGTGCCTCCCCCGAAATTCTCGTAGTCCAAACCCTAGCCATCTTCATCCTCGCGCCGCCGGACACGTCCGCCCGAGCCGGACATGTCCGCCGGCCACCTCGCTCCATCCAATCAGGAGCCGCCACGTCGCCTCGCCGCCGCTCTCATCCAAGCCCCGCGCGCGACCTCACCCCGCTGTCCCTCTCTCTCTCCTCTGCTCCGCCCGCGGGCCCGCGAAGCTCGACCGTGGCCCGCCCGAGCCCATCCAGGGCCCAAGCGCCGCCCGCGCACCGCC
>NC_057807.1:194282279-194290056 GCF_018294505.1 Triticum aestivum
GACCTGTCGCGCCTCCCGCCTCGCTCGCCGGCGTGCGCCGCCGCGGGGAGCGCCGCCTGCCGCCGCCCATTCGCTCCGGCTAGATCTGGGCGGCTGGATGAGATCCACCCGTCCCGGGATCCAAACGCCCCGCCGTCCCGCTTCGCTCCGTCCCGGGATCTCCCCGTCCAATTTCCGCGGAGGTGAAATTTCACCAAGTCCCCGAATCTGTGTCATTATCATGCCATGTTCAACACATCATAACTTGCTGCATACTGCTCCGTTTCATGCGTGTAATGTGTCAAATTGTTTGTCTCGATGAGTACTTCATTTCATCCCATTGCAACATGTTCATTTGAGTTTATCTTGATGCCCGAAATGCTGTTGGAAGAGTGCTATGTGATGTTAATCTGCTGGAACTGTTATAACATGCTGATTTGTCATTTTTGCCATGTTTGATGTGTGCATCTTACGAGGTTTATGTCTACATGTGTTTTGATCTATGATATGTCATCTTTCCAGAGGTGCAAACCATGTATTTTTGTGAGTTGTGTGCTGAGTGCATCGAGCTTGTTAAGTATGGTACTTGCTGTTGCTGTTTTGCTAGACAGATTCTGTTATATTTTGTTGCTATGTAAACCTGCTGCTACTAGTTATTCTATGCATAATCTGGAGATGTTCACTAAGGATGTTTTGTTATACATGTCATGCTCTATCCATTCATGCCCCTGGTTGCATTTATAGCCTGCTGTAGCTTGCTGTAATCTTGCTCCAAACTTGCTAAATAATGTTGCTGTCAGCCTGTTAACATTAAGTTCAGTTTTGGCCATGTAATTTTCTAGTGATCCATGCACCCTATGAACTTGTTCTTGCCATGCTTAGCTTCATAAACTTGTCTTATTACTGTTGGTTTCCTTGCCATGCCATGTATTTCTCTGTGGTGAGTGGTTCAAGCTCACCAACATGCTTACTTATTGTTGTTCCTGCCATGTATGAATCTGTCATATAACTTGCTATGTTTACATGGGTGGCATCATATTTTCTCTTCCTTTTTGACTCATGGTCAGTAAGGGACTTTTGTTCTATGCATTTATTAGTATCATGCCATGCATTTGTTTGCCATGATATGTTCCTGTAACATGTTGTTTGATAGCTCTAAACATTGCAACCTGATGTTATTTCCTGATAAGTCTGAAACTATTAATATATGCAACCTTACCATGTCTTTTTGAGCATGAACTAGTGATTTCTGGAGATAGCTCACTGTTCATGTTTTGTTATGCTTTACCTGTACTTCATGCCCATGCCTTTTGTTATTACATTGAGATGTTGTAGCCTGTTGGTTTGATGCTTGTAATATGCCTAGTTGCTGTTTTGGACAGGTTGTTGTTATGACTTGTATATAATGTATGTGTTGAACCGTTGCTCCGTTTTGAGTGTGCTCTATATGGAACTTGCTTGATTTTGCATGTAGCTTCATATTATCATGTTGCATCCTTGTTTTGAGGTGTTAGCTTGATTTTTATATGCGTTTTTGCATCAATGCCATGTTGAACTTGTTTTGCTCTTATCTTCTAGACCGTAGCTCCAAATCTAATGAACTTTATATGTAACTTGACTAGAATTTCATGTAGATCCTCTTGGTGCATCTTAACTTGCTGTTTAACAACTTGAACATAAGGTTTATTCAGTTCTGGACCTATTTCGAAACTTGCATATGAGGACTTACCGGATTTGCTATATGTTGTTTCCGGCCTCATTTAAACTTGCTTTGATGTGTTGCTCTTATCGTCTCTTGCCATGAGTAGCTTCATGTAGCTTGGTCATGCATCATGCTTGTTGTGCATCATGTCTTGTCTATGTGTGGTGTGTTTACCATGTTGTGTGCTTCTTCTCGATAGTTCCTGTTTCGTTGCGATCGTGGGGATTTATTCGTCTATGCTTGGTTCGTCTTCGTGGCTTCGTCTTCTTCATGGACTCGTTCTTCTTCCTTGCGGGATTTCAGGCAAGATGACCGCTACCCTGGATCTCACTACTATCATTGCTATGCTAGTTGCTTCGTTCTATCGCTATGCTGCGTTACCTCTCATTTGCTCTTCAAGCCTCCCAAATTGCCATGAACCTCTAACCTTTGACACCCCTCCTAGCAAACCATTGATTGGCTTTTTACCGCTTTGCTCAGCCTCTCTTATAGCATTGTTAGTTGCAGGTGAAGTTGAAGATTGCTCCATGGTGGATAGGATTTTGGTTGGGATATCACAATATCTCTTATATTATTAATGCATCTATATATTTGGTAAAGGGTGGAAGGCTCGGCCTTATGCCTGGCGTTTTGTTCCACTCTTGCCGCCCTAGTTTCCGTCATACCGGTGTTATGTTCCCGGATTTTTGCGTTCCTAACGCGGTCGGGTGATTTATGGGACCCCCTTGACAGTTCGCTTTGAATAAGACTTCTCCAGCAAGTCCCAACATTGGTTTTACCATTTGCCTCACCTATTACCTTTTTCCCTTGGGAGTCACGCATCCCAAGGGTCATCTTTATTTTAGCCCCCCCCGGGCCAATGCTTGTCTAAGTGTTGGTCCAAACTAGAGCCACTTGCAGCATCACCTCGGGGAAACTTGAGGGCTGGTTCTAGTTGTACGTACTGCTCATCCAGTCGTGGCCTGAGACGAGATACGCGCGGCTACTATCAGGATGTCGGCACGCCGGGAGGTCTTGCTGGTCTTGTTTTATTACTATCGAAATGTCTTGTAGCCGGGATTCCGAGACTGATCGGGTCTTCCCGGGGAGAAGGAATATCCTTCGTTGATCGCGAGAGCTTATCATGGGCTAAGTTGGGACACCCCTGCAGGGTATAAACTTTAGAGAGCCGTGCCCGCGATTATGTGGCAGATGGGAATTTGTTAATGTCCGGTTGTAGATAACTTGACACCAGATCCGAATTAAAACGCATCAACCGCGTGTGTAGCCGTGATGGTCTCTTCTCGGCGGAGTCCGGGAAGTGAACACGGTCTTTGGGTTATGTTTGACGTAAGTAGGAGTTCAGGATCACCTCTTGATCATTACTAGTTGACGATCGTTCCTTTGTTTCTCTTCTCGCTCTAATTTGCGTATGTTAGCCACCATATATGCTTAGCCGCTGCTGCAACCTCACCACTTTACCCCTTCCTTTCCCATTAAGCTTTGCTAGTCTTGATACCCATGGTAATGGGATTGCTGAGTCCTCGTGGCTCACAGATTACTACACCAACAGTTGCAGGTACAGGTTATGTGATGATCATGACGTGAGAGCGATGTTGCTTGTTTTGGAGTTTCTTCTTCTGCTTCTTCGATCAGGGGATAGGTTCCAGGTCGGCAGCCTGGGCCAGCAGGGTGGATATTGTTTGAGTTTTCTGTTTATGATTCATCCGTAGTTGGATGTTGTTCTTGTATGTGGTATTGTTGTATTCATGTGACATTGTATGTATTGGATGTATCCCCACTATTATGTAATGTTGATGTAATGATATCCACCTTGCAAAAGCGTCTTCAAATGCGCTTCTATCCTTGGTGGGACCTTCGAGTTCCTTTAGGATAGGGTCGCATCTTGGGCGTGACAATATGTATGAATGCGATGCATCAGTATCAAAAAGAACAATTGCAGTAAATGACTTAACCAAAAACTTACCTATTACTGCATCTAGCTGGGCTTCAACCTCCTCCACGTTAACGTGGTTCACCTGTCCCCTGTTGAAAGGGTTAGGCTTCTTCCCAGAGCTTCCATTGCCATTTCCATTCCTTGCTTCAGGGCATTCAGTGGCATAATGTCCAGTCTTCTGGCACTTGAAACAGGTAATGTGGTTTAGATCCCTCTTTGCTAGTGTTGATGGGTTGGTACGGTTCTGTCCATTGCTTCCTCCATTCCCATTGCCATTCTTGGGGCCACTATGGTTGTGTGAACTCCCTCCATTGTGATTGTGACCTCCATGGTTATGCTAAAAAGGTCCTCCCAAATTCGGGGTAAAACGAGGCTTCTGCTGAGCTCCAGAATTGTACTTCCCTTGTCCATACTTCGTCTTGCGGCTGTCAATCTGCTGCTGCTTCCCTTCAATCATGAGAGCTCTATCTACCAACTCCTAGTAGTTTTTGAAGGTTTCCACCATCAACTGCATGCTCAGCTCATCATTCAGTCCTTCCAGGAACTTCTCCTGCTTAGCTGCATCCGTAGCAACGTCATCTGGGGCATAACATGCTAGCTTACTAAAATCATCCACATACTGGCCAACTGTATGCCCTCCTTGGCGCAAGTTGCGAAACTCATGCTTCTTCATGGCCATAGCTCCTGCTGAGACATGGGCTGTACGGAAAGCCTGCTGAAACTGGTCCCATGTAACAGTGTCGATGGGGTAAGTGGCTGTGAAATTCTCCCACCATGATGCTGCGGGTCCATCAAGCTGGTGCGCGGCAAACCGCACTCTCTCCGCATCTGTGCATCCTGTAGTGGTCAACTCCCTTCCAATCTTGCGGAGCCAATCATCTGCAACTATCGGCTCGGTGCTACTAGAGAACACCGGCGGATTGAGCCTCAAGAAACTTGCTAAGTGATCAACAGGTGGTGGTGGTGGTGGGTTGTTGTTGTTGTTGTTGTTATTCCCCTGATTCTAATTCTGAACTAGTATCTGCATCAATGCATTCTGCTGCTGGATCAACTGAGTGAGCTCCGGTGGGAAAGCAAATCCATTGTCACGTCTTGGAGGCATCTGAGGGTTTAGAAAAGATGAGAAAGTAGAATAGAATGAGGTCTCGAGAGATAAACACTACCCATATGCACATGAGACAAACACAAACATATCACTTCAATCATTTTAAACAAGGGCATACAACGGTCTAACTATCGTTACAAAAATTCTCGGACTATACTATATACATGGGGGAATACTACTACTATTATGGTGGTCGACTAGAAAAAATTGATCAGCCGAAAACTCCATGATATCTGCTCCAGCTTCATCAACAAAGTCATCATCGCTATCATCGGGGTCCAAGTCAGTGTCGCCGATGATGATGTAGTTCTCCGGGCAAGTGGAATCATCGTCATCTCCTCTTGGCGCGGGATCTCCCATGAATACTCCGATCTACTTTATCAGGTCGTCATTTTTCTCCAATAATGTCATGATTTCCTCCTCATATCCATCACATGTGGACTTTAGTTCTTCTTCCAGCTCCATGATCCTGGTCATTGCCTTCTTCAGATCTATCATTCCTGCACACATCTGGTTCTCCTGGCGACGAATGTGTTGGTTTAACTCCTAGATGAAAGCTGCAATAGATCTATCCTTCCTGGTGCTGATCATCTCCCATTTCTCATCTCGGCGCCCACAAATCTGGTAGTATCCTTGAAATCCTCATGGTACACTTCTGCAATGCGTCCCATGGTGATGTGGGCTGACATGCTCTTTCCTAGACTCCAGGTTGGTGCATCAAAGGAAAACTCTATGGGCTCAGTGACTGGCATGAACGTCCTCCTTGGAACTTGAACTTGAATCATCCAACGCTCCTCTTCTGGTAAAGTGGCGATGTAAGTCCCGGTGAAGCTTGGTACTCCAATGTTCAGGTATCTAGTGACTTCCTTCAAGTGGCATTCGAAAGGTGTATCTTCATTCGGTTGCATGAACTTGTTCCTTGCATCTGCCATCCTAAAGAGTAGAAAAGGAGAGGAGTTAGAAATGAGAAGAGAGTAGTGATCTAGGGCTTTAGCTTAGTGGTTGTGTCCTACAGTTAGCGTGTGCTCTGATACCATCTTGCAGCTGCCAGACCTCAAACAGTCTGATCTCTATGCATCAGTGTCATCCCTAGATCGGTAATGCTGACACACACAGTACTTGAAGGATTTATAACAGAGTAGCAATCACACACTTGTTACATCGAGTGTCTCAAAAGAGAACTTATTACAATAAATATGGCATAAGGCCATCTAAAAACGATAACACCAGAAGGCTTGGAAGATAAAGCGAGTCCATCAACTCCAACGGCATCACTAACTGAAAGATCACGACCTAAGGCATCTTACTCATCGTCTGAAAAATCTGCAACATGAACGTTGCAGCCCGAAAACAGGCCAACACATGGAATATGCTGGGAATGTAACACATAGAGTAATAACAGAATAATGCTATCACTACATGCATATATGGCTGGTGGAAAGCTCTATGGTTACAGTTTTGCATAAAGCAAATTTTTCCCTAGAACAGAGGAATAAATTTTATTTAACTATCATGGTGGTTGTTAAACATTGAGAAGGCTCCTCCAACTCAATCCCAATTAAGCTTCTTCATTAACCCAGCCAAATTAAATTCAGTAACATGATGAGATTCACATGATAATCCAAGAAACTAGATACTCAAATAGTCCATAACCGGGCACACGGCTAACCATGATTAGTTTGTACACTCTGCAGAGGTTTGCCCACTTTTCCCCGCAAGACTCGATCTCCTTCGTTGGATGTCTTGCACTACAAGGTGTTTGAGAAACGGATGACCGAGACACAGTCTTTCAGAAGCATTAACTCTTTACTCTGGGTAGACAGTACCAACCTACATCCCCTACACCTGCTAGTCTACCACTGAAAGAGGTCATGCAACATAGTCAACTATGCTAGAGCCCATAGTAGGTTGCGGCTGCACACGGAAGTTTCCAGCATGAATAATCTTATGATCCCTTTGAGCCTCGGTGGCAGTCCATAGGAGAATCACACGGTACCCCGGGATTTCCAAAAATACAGGCAACACTGGGTTCCCCAGGTGCCTCAATCCTCCCAGATGTGTATTAAAGTTGCCACCTTAAGTTAAACCATTAATTAACAATCTCACATCTGTCATGGATACACTCACCCAATCCACGTCTACAAGCATAGCATAGCAATATAAGCAAACATGGAAGTAACTCCCAAGGGTTTGGTAATAAACAGGACAATAGGTACTCCCTCATCTACTTCCCAAAACCCACATATTAATCAGATCCTAACCATTCAACTGTTTGAGGATTGATCTAATGCCACAAAACTGGGTAGTAAAGAGGTATGATCAAAGTGTTACTTGCCTTGCTGATGATCCGTGAAACCTAGAGACTCGTAGTAGCACGCTGCACTCCGGGTACTCTATCGCAAACAAACAAGCATACAATAGGCACTCAACTACAAGCACGGGTAAAACTCAAATAAGAGATCTAACCAAAAAGTTCAACTTAAGAACTCCGATTTGCAAAAAGAATAAAATCTAATGAAGCAACGAAACTCAAATGGCGAAAGAAACAAGCTTCGTTTACTAATCTGGACTTACATCAAATTTTATAGTAGCAAAAACTAGTATAAGTTGATTAAACAAAAATAGGGTTTTGAGACGAAACTCTAGGCGATTGAATCGCCTGATTCTGATAAATGAGTGAAAAGATAAACTAAAACGAAAATCAGGGCAGAAATTGTGATCGAAAATAGTCACGGAAAATCCGTGGAAAAAGAAAAACTGATGAACAGGCTAACGAACGAACATTCGTTGTCTGCGGCCAAACGGTGAAAATCGCTCGTTAAAACGAACGAACGAATTGGCGTTCGCTAAATAAACAAACCGAAAAAACTAAACTGATCTATTAAAAAAACAACCGCGGGTTTAAAAAAACTGAGCGGTTTTCTCTAGAAAACCGCCGGCGGCGACGACGAGTCCGGCGGCGATGACGAGTCCGGCGGCTACCTCGGCGGACGGCGACGGCTCCGGTGGTGGGCGGCGGCTCGACGGCGGGTGGCGGCGGGGTCGGTGGCGGTGG
>NC_057807.1:194290669-194292202 GCF_018294505.1 Triticum aestivum
TCGGGTCGGGATGTCGGGCTTTAAAGGCCGCCCGCGTGCCGTGTCCTGGTCGGACACGGCCCGATAAGGCGGTAATTTTTTTAAATAATTTTATGCAGTAAAACAAATAAAATAAATACTACACGGACTTCAAAAATCCTGAAATAAATCTTCCCCATCCTCTAAAAATCTTCCGGACATGGTGAACATTTATTTAGGCCTAAGGTGCAATTTTGAAAAACACATATTTTTCCTAATTCAAATAAAATAGCGCTAAAACTCCGAAATGAAATCTTATTTTATTTTAATATTAAATCTACAATATTTCTTTGGTTTGGGAAAGTCATTTTATTCCCTCTCTTTTATTTTTATAAAAGAAATATACGAAGAGAAAATAATTAAAATCAAACGATCCTCATTTCAAAATTTGAGAAAAACTGAAATATGAAAATAACGAAATCCCCAACTCTCTCCGTGGGTCCTTGAGTTGCGTAGAATTTCTAGGATCAAGCCAAAATGCAATAAAATATGATATGCAATGATGATCTAATGTATAACATTCCAAATTGAAAATTTGGGATGTTACATTGAAACCGACCCTCTTGTCGAGAAGTTAAATTTAGTGGAAAAAGAAAATGAGTATTTGAAAGAAAAAATTAAAAGAATTGAAGAAGAGAAGATGACATTGAAGTTGTATGTTGTCGATGTCATCGATGATCACAAGATGAAGATGAATGCAATGCGCTTGAAGATGGATGCAATGCGCGTGAAGCTTAAGAAGATTAGAAAATATGCCATTGATAATGAGTCTTGGTATCATTATGCCGTTGGATCAATTGTTACCTTAGTTGCGATCTTCATCATATTTGTTGTGATGAGGGTAAGTTTTCTCTAATGTTTTGCTTTACAAATGGATACTTAGCTTATTTTCCTCCTAAATGGCATAATTTCCTAAGTTAGATAAAAAATGAGCTATACTTAGCTTATTCAATTCATTTATGACATACTTAGCATACATAGGTCAAAAATGGCATGATAATCTTTGTTACCTCCAAAATGATATAGACTTAGCTTATTTTCCTCCAAAATGACATAATAACCTTACTAACCTCCAAAATGACCTATTTACCTAGCTTAGCTCTAAAATGGTATATACTTAGCATTTTTACCAAGCTTAGCAATAAAATGGAATTTTTACATACCTTAGTTAGAAGAAGAAGAAGATAAAGAAGAGGAGAGCAGAAAAAGAAAGAGAAGAAAAAAATTCATCATCATCATCATCTTCTTCTTCTTATTCTTCTGCTTCTGCTTCTACTTCTTCTTCTTCTACTTCTTCTTCTGCTTCTTCTACTTCTTCTTCTTCTTCCTCTTCTTCTTCTGCTTCTTCTGCTTCTGCTTCTTCTTCTCCTTCACCTTCTCCTTCTCCTTCTCCTTCTCCTCCGTCTTCTCCTCCTTCTTCTCCTCCTTCTCCTTCTCCTTCTCCTTCTGCTTCTCCTTCTCCTTCTCCTCCTTCTTCTCCTTCTCCTTCTCCTCCATCTTCTCCTCCTTCTTCTC
>NC_057807.1:194292302-194316441 GCF_018294505.1 Triticum aestivum
TCTCCTTCTTCTCCTTCTCCTTCTCCTCCTTCTTCTCCTTCTCCTTCTCCTTCTCCTTCTCCTTCTCCTTCTCCTTCTCCTTCTTCTCCTTCTCCTTATCCTTCTCCTTCTTCTCCTTCTTCTTCTTCTTCTTCTTCTTCTTCTTCTTCTTCTTCTTCTTCTTCTTCTTCTTCTTCTTCTTCTTCTTCTTCTTCTTCGTCTTCTTCTTCTTCTTCTTCTTCTTCTTGAGGAGTTGGCCAATGATCTTCGAGATTGTTGTCTCGCCTTCTCCGACAAGCAGTTCGCCTTCTTGTACAACCAATTGCTCACGCACAAAAAACTTGATCCCGGGGGTCTTGAATTTCTCAACAGGCACATTCTAGAGAGGAATAAGTGGGCACGTGCTTTTGATGAGGATGGAAGAAGGTATGGTAAAATGACAAGTAACATGGTAGAATGCTTTTATAGGGTGCTCAAAGTTGTACGTGCATTACCCGTGACCGCAATTGTTCAATACACATTTGACAAGATGAATGCGTACTTTCTAAAGCACTCAATGGAAACGGATAAGCAGATTGTGGGTGACAACAAACACACGTACAAGTACAAGTTCCCACCAAAGGTTGAAGAATGGTTGGAGTTTCAATCACGGAAGGCGGTCGGGCTTTCAAGGCCGTCGTTGCTTCATCTCCCATGCTCACACTTGTATACTGCAGTCCGCATTAGGAATGTGGACGTCAATCACCCGTTGACCATGAGGGAGTCGGAGTTCTCAATCATGACGGTGAAGAATACATGGGCTCCCCAATTTCACCCATACCTTGACCAATCACAATGGACAGAGTACCATGGAGTTCAACTATGGACCGATCCAGAATTGAAGGTCGTTAGAATGGGAAGACGTAAGACAAAGTGTTTTAGAGGTGACATGGACTTATGGGCAGTGGTGGCGGCCGAGAATTGGGCAAATGCCAATTCCAAGAGCCTCGTGAGAGATACCATTGTGGGGAATGCAAAGGTCGGGGACACAACAAAGTAAAATGTACCAAACCAAGCAAGAGGTCAAGGAAAAATGATGCAAGCACAAGCCAACAAGGACATACACAACCGGGGCCAAGCCAAGCAATTGGTAGCCAACTAGGGCCAAGCCAACCTAGTGGTAGGCAACAAGGGCCAAGCGAAGCAAGTGGTAGCCAACAAGGGCCAATCCAACCTAGTGGTAGCCAACAAGGGCCAAGCCAACGAGGAACTAGGAAACAAAGAGGGAGCCAACTAGATCTTACAAGAGGCCGTGGTGGCTGTAGAGGCCATGGTGGTGGTATAGGCCGTGGTGATGCTCTAGACCGTAGTGGTGGTATTGGCCCTGGTGGTGGTCTAGGCTGTGGAAATGCTCAAGGCCGCCATGGTGGTATTGGCCAAGGGCATTTGATAGGAATGTTTGGATACTTAGATGGACCATTTCAGTATGTGGCTCACTAACTATAATTTACATGTTTGTCTCATGTTGCAATTTACATGTTTGTTCTTACATTGTCCATCTCATTACTAACTATCAGGTTTCTCACATGTTGCAATTTATATGTAGGTATGGCGGCTTCTCAACCGAACAAACCAACAATGAAGGGGATAGAGGAGAAGGATGGGGAAGGTGGGACGGCGGGGTGGTGGGAGAAGGCTGCAAAGAAGCTGATAGAGGAGGATGCATCCGCACTCCAGAAGAAGAAGGACAAGGAGTTTGTGTTGGGGAACGTAGTAATTTCAAAATTTTCCTACGATCATGCAAGATCTATCTAGGTGATGCATATCAACGATCGGGGAGAGTGTGTCCACGTACCCTCGTAGACCGAAAGTGAAAGCGTTAAGTAACGCAGTTGATGTAGTCAAACGTCTTCGTGATCCAATCGATCAAGTACCGAACGCACGACACCTCCGCGATCTGCACACGTTCAGCTCGGTGACGTCCCTCGAACTCTAGATCCAGCTGAGACCGAGGGAGAGTTCTGTCAGCACGATGGCGTGGTGACGGTGATGATGAAGTTACCGGCGCAGGGCTTCGCCTAAGCACTACGACGATATGGCCGAGGTGGAAAACTGTGGAAGGGGGCACCGCACACGGCTAAAGATCAACTTGTGTGTCTATGGGGTGCCCCCTGGCCACGTATATAAAGGAGGGGAGGGAAGAGGTGGCCGGCCCAAGGAGGGCGCGCCAGGTGTGAGGAATCCTACTAGGACTCCCCAGTCCAAGTAGGATTCCCCTCCTCTTTCCTATTCCTAGTAGGAGAAGGAGGGAAGGAGGAAGAGGGGAGAAGGAAGGAGCCCCCCCTCCTAGTCCACTTTGGACCAGCCCATGGGGGAGGACAGGCACCCCTTGTGGCCCTTCTCTCCTTTCCCGTATGGCCCATTAAGGCCCATTACTTCCCCCGACGAATTACCGTAACTTCTCGGTACTCCAAAAAATACCCGAATCACTCGGAACCTTTCCGATATCCAAATATATCCTTCCAATATATCGATCTTTACGTCTTGACCATTTCGAGACTCCTCGTCACGTCCATGATCTCATCCGGGACTCCGAACAAACTTCGGTCATCAAATCACATAACTCATAATACAAATCATCATCGAACGTTAAGCGTGCGGACCCTACGGATTCGAGAACTATGTAGACATGACCAAGACACATCTCCGGTCAATAACTAATAGCGGAACCTGGATGCTCATATTGGCTCCTACATATTCTACAAAGATCTTTATCGGTCAAACCGCATAACAACATACGTTGTTCCCTTTGTCATCGGTATGTTACTTGCCCGAGATTCGATCGTCGATATCATCATACCTAGTTCAATCTCGTTACTGGCAAGTCTCTTTACTCGTTCCGTAATACTTCATCCCGCAACTAACTAATTAGTCACAATGCTTGCAAGGCTTATAGTGATGAGTATTACCGAGAGGGCCCAGAGATACCTCTCTGAAACACGGAGTGACAAATCCTAATCTCGATCTATGCCAACCCAACAAACACCTTCGGAGACACCTATAGAGCACCTTTATAATCACACATTTATGTTGTGAAGTTTGGTAGCACACAAAGTGTTTGAGGGAGTCCTGGACTAGGGGGTGTCCGGATAGCCGGACTATCATCATCGGCCGGACTCCAAGACTATGAAGATACAAGATTGAAGACTTCGTCCCGTGTCCGGATGGGACTTTCCTTGGCGTGGAAGGCAAGCTTGGCGATACGGATATGTAGATCTCCTACCATTGTAACCGACTCTGTGTAACCCTAGCCCTCCCCGGTGTCTATATAAACCGGAGGGTTTTAGTCCATAGGACAACAACCATTACAACAATCATACCATAGGCTAGCTTCTAGGGTTTAGCCTCCTTGATCTCGTGGTAGATCCACTTTTGTACTACCCATATCATCAATATCAATCAAGCAGGAGTAGGGTTTTACCTCCATCGAGAGGGCCCGAACCTAGGTAAAAACATCGTGTCCCTTGTCTCCTGTTACCATCCGCCTAGACGCACAGTTCGGGACCCCCTCCCCGAGATCTGCCGGTTTTGACACCGACATTGGTGCTTTCATTGAGAGTTCCTCTATGTCGTCACCGATAGGCTTGATGGCTTCTTCAATCAACAACGCAGTCCTGGGTGAGACTTTTCTCCCCGGACAGATCTTCGTATTTGGCGGCTTCGCACCGCGGGCCAATTCACTTGGCCATCTGGAGCAGATCGAAAGCTACGCCCCTGGCCATCAGGTCAGATTTGGGAGCCTAAACTTCACGGCGGATATCCGCGGAGACTTGATCTTCGATGGATCCGAGCCGCAGCCGAGCGTGCCGCACTATCACGATGGGCATGATCTAACTCTGCCGCCGGACAGTATCTTGGAGGCCGCACACGAATCCGCTCCGACCCATAGTCCGGAGCCGGTTGCGCAGATCGAGGACGGGTGGCTGGACACCGCCTCGGGAGCTGCAACTTCCACGGCGATGGAGCCGAACACTGACCTCTTCCCTTATAAAGCTCGTGACTCCGAGGTGCCGGACTCTGAACCTCCTGCGCAAGATGGGCATAGACCCCTCAAGGATTAAACCTACAAAGACGACCTTCAAAGGCGTCATACCAGGTGTTGAGGCCAATTGTACAGGGTCAGTCACACTGGAAGTGGTCTTCGGATCCCCGGATAATTTCCGAAGCGAGGAGTTAATCTTCGACATAGTCCCGTTCCGCAGCGGCTATCACGCTCTGCTCTGACGAACCGCGTTCGCAAAGTTCAACGCGGTGCCGCATTATGCATACCTCAAGCTCAAGATGCCAGGCCCTCATGGAGTCATCACGGTCAACGGAAATACGGAACGCTCCCTCCGAACGGAGGAACATACAGCGGCTCTCGCGGCAGAAGTACAGAGCAGCCTTCTAAGGCAATTTTCGAGTCCGGCCGTTAAACGACCGGACACGGCCAAACGCGCCCGGAGCAACATCAATCAAGACCACCTGGCACGTTCCGAGCACGCGTAGCAATGCGGCCCCAACCCTAGCACTCGCATGATTGCAAGACCAGCCCTCCGCGTACATCATTACGCTCTGAAGATACCATGGGCACAGGGGGAGGGGCACGACCACAACAGGCCCAGAGTGCGGCTCGACCACACCAGGGGCTCCCAAGTGTGTCGCTCTTTTTATTTTTATTTTCCTTCTTTTTATACACAGGACTCCGTTCACCAGAGGCTCTGTCCGGCGGCGAACCTGCCGAACTCACGATGCAACAGGCAGGGAGGTACAAAGGCTGCGACGAACACTCAGGTGGTCTCCATTACGAGCATTAAATTTGTTAAATACACCATTCCGCAGCCTACCCCTGGAGGGAGACACGTCTAATTAGTCCAATCCCTTGCTTACCGCACTATTTGTATCATTCCGCACTCATAGCAGAATTCCTTGAATAAATAATGCAGCACTTTTTGCCTATAATTGCATTACTTTACATATATGTTCATTAACGACATCTTGCACCCATATATTTTGGTACGGCCGAATACACTAGGGGCTTATGTTCCCCGCATTATGGTGTGATAAGTCCGAACACTTTCACAAGTGCGGCACCCCGAACTTATAGCATTATATGAATCGGCTCCGAATCATGTCTTGGGTCAATAGTTGGGTTTGCCCGGCTCCCATGTTTTGGTACCTTACGTTCCGTTCTGTCGGCTAAGGTAGCACTGGGAGAACCACTGCGATTGCGCCCCGGTTGAGCTGGGCGAGCGCCTCAGTGGAGAAAGCTAAAACTGACTGTCATGATAAGGCGAGAGACTGGTCGCTGTTCGAGAGGTCTTTTCGAGTCCCTAAAGACTTATGCCGCTTCGAGCGAAGAACCGGATAATGTCCGGCCAAGGCGTGGATAGCGCCCCGAACTCGGTCTTCCGAATACTAGGGGCTTCGCCGAAATTTAAAATTATAGAATTCTATGGCTAAGTGAGAGTGTTCAAGCATTATAAGTCCGGTTGCCTTGTTCGTTGTGTTGAGCGCCTCCCTAGATGGACCCAAAAATGGGAACAAGAGTGCTCAAGTTTATCCCGAACACCCCAGCACTCGTGGCATGGGGGCTGAAGCCGACGACTTGCCATCTCTCAGATTTAATAAACGGCTGCACAGAAGGTAATATTTTAAATCAATAAGCGTTGCTTAGCGCATATGAACAAAGTGTTCAGCGCACAGGATAACACATTGCGAATTTACTCAATAATTACATCTCTGGGGCACTCATCCACAATCTTGCGGGCACCCTTCAAGACAGTCTTATAGTACATCTCGGGCGTACGATACTCCTTGCCCGCTGGCGGCGCGTCAGTGATAAGCCTCTCCGCATCCAGCCTGCCCCAGTGCACCTTTGCGCGGGCAAGGGCCCGACGAGCACCTTCAATACAGGCGGAGCACTTGATGACCTCCACCCAGGGGCACGCATCCACCAACCACCGCACGAGGCCGAAGTAGCTCCCAGGCATGGCCTCCCCAGGCCACAGCCGGACTATGAGGCCCTTCATGGCCTGCTCGGCTACCTTGTGGAGCTCGACCAGCTGCTTCAGCTGGTCGCTAGGGGGCACCGGATGGCCGGCCTCAGCATACTGAGACCAGAAGACCTTCTCCGTTGAGCTCCCCTCCTCGACTCGGTAGAATGCGGCGGCATCGGACACGCTACGAGGCAGATCTGCAAACGCCCCTCTCGAGCTCCGAATTCGGGTAAGTAACAGGTAATTTACATTCACATGCTTGCTTTGCATGAAAAATGCCTTACCCGCCGCTATCTTCTTCACCGCCTCAATCTCCTGGAGGGACTTATGGGCCTCGGCCTTGGCGGCTTTGGCACTTTCGAGAGCCGAGGCAAGCTCGGACTCTCGAGTCTTTGAGTCGCGCTCCAAACTCTCATGCTTTTCCATGAGAGCCTGGAGCTCTTGCCGCACCTCCGCCACCCGCGCCTCCTGCTTCTCTCGCTCCGCCCGTTCCGCGGCCGCATTGCGTTCGGCCGCGGACACAGCCTCCTTCAAGGTTGCCACCTCGTTCGTGGCCCCTGTAGTACCCACGTTATCCTTTTATTTTTGTCGCAACCTAAATCCTTTTCTGTAAGGTACAAATTTTAAAGTAGTGTTACTCACCTTCTTTGTCCTCGAGCTGCTTCTTGGCAAGGCCGAGCTCTTACTCGGACCGCTCGAGGTCCTGCTTCAAAGCACCGACCTCCGCAGTTAGTGCGGCAGAGGTCAGTAGCGCAGCCTGCAAACCCATATTGACATAATTTTTAGCAACCCTGCATATATCTTTTTTAGATCCTCAATCCGGTTTTTCTTTCCGAACACCGAACCGAGCATCATGGGCTACTGTCTATGCAGTATTACATTGCATATTTTTAACTTCTTACCTCAAAGCCTGTTAGAAGGCTACTGGAGGCTTCGGTCAGCCCGCTCTTGGCGAGCTGAACCTTCTGAATCACCGCACTCATAATAGTGCGGTGTTCTTCCTCGATGGAAGCGCCTTTGAGCGCCTCCAACAAGTTGTCCGGCACCTCCGGTTGGACGGGGGCCGCCGGCGTCACGGTCTTGCCCTTCTTGCGAAGGGGCCGCCTGCCGGACTCCGGAACCACTGCGGGTTCCGGCGTGGAGTCCGGCGCAAAGTCCGGGAGGCTGCCTTGCGGCGCCTCCGGAGCCTCCTCCTGATGGGTCCCTTCCTGGGATCCCACCTCGGTGTCCTCAGCGTCGAGAGGGGTGGAGGCAGTCGGGATGGAATCTACATCCGACGGAGCCAATGACCCGCTCGATGAAGCGGGGAGATCATCATCGGCTGGACTGCAGGCAGTGTGCGGCATTAGAAGGACACTATGTGAAGCAAAAGAGAAATTATAAATTATTCAGGAATCCGGATACTTATGATCTTGCCGGAGGCCTGGCCCTTGAGGGCCACTCTTCGTCGCCAACGTTGGCATTGGCGGAGCTGTCCGGGGGAATAGTTCTTCCCCTCTTGGACCCTTTGGCCTCCCCTGTTGGGGAAGCCTTCCTCTTCCTCTCTCCTTCCTCTGGGAGAGAGTCCTCTTTCTCCTCCTCGTCTTTGGGGAAGGAGTCCGCCTCGGGGCCATCGGACGACGAATCCGATATCACCTGGCGCCGGGAGCTTCTTCGGGTTCCCGTGGCCTTCTTCTTGGCCTTCTTCTCCGGCACCACATAGAGTGCCGGGACCAGCAGCCCCGTTAAGCGGGCGTCCGCTGGGTCTTCGGGAAGGGGAGCCGGACAGTCTACCTGTCCGGACGTCCTCTGCCAGTCCTGTCAAAGGCATTGGGAGTTTTATATCCCACATAGAGTCAAACTATGAAAGAAAACAACTGTCCCATAGAGGATAACGAAGCTTACCTCACCGGCCGGGTGCTTGGTGCTGAATCCGCGATCTTCAGTCGCGGACGCGGGGGCTTCTCCGCCCTTCAACAGCACCCTCCAGACGGCTTCATACGTCGTGTCGAAGAGCCCGCTCAGAGTCCGGTGCTGTGCTGGATCGAACTCCCACAGGTTGAAGGCCCGTTGTTGGCAGGGGAGGATCCGGCGGATGAGATTGACCTGGAGACAAGCCTAAGCTTCTTGTCCACCAAGGTCTGAAGACAGGATTGGAGTCCTGTCAGCTCCTCCGAACTACCCCATAGCAAGCCCTTCTCTTTCCAGGAGGTGAGCTGCATAGGGATACCAGATCTGAACTCGGGGGCCGCCGCCCACTTAGGGTCGCGCGGCTCGGTGATGTAGCACCACCCCGATTGCCACCCCTTGACGGACTCCATGAAGGCCCCTTCGAGCCAGATGACGTTGGGCATCTTGCCCAACATGGTGCCTCCGCACTCCGCTTGAGTGCCCTTCACCACCTTCGGCTTGACATTGAAGGTCTTGAGCCACAAGCCGAAGTGGAGCTGGATGTAGAGGAAGGCCTCGCACACGACGATAAACGCCGAGATGTTGAGGATGAAGTTTGGCGCCAGGTCATGGAAATCCAGACCGTAATAGTACATGAGCCCCCGGACAAAGGGATGCAACGGGAAGCCCAGTCCATGGAGGAAGTGGGGAAGGAATACGACCCTCTCATGGGGCCTGGGGGTGGGGATGAGCTGCCCCTTGTCGGGCAGCCGGTGCGCGATGTCGCCGGAAAGGTATCCGGCGCTGCGCAGTTTTGCGATGTGCTCCTCCGTAATGGAGGAGGCCAACCATTTCCCTCCCGCTCCGGACATGGTCGGAGAAGGTCGAGACGAGATGCGCGGACTTGGGCGCTAGAGCTCGAGTGCGCGGAGATGGATAAGCAAAGGAGGAAGAAGGCGTAGGTAAAAAGGGTGGATCCTTATCCCCTTATATATGGGCGGACGAAAACTATGCGTCCCCACCGGCCTGGTAAAACTCGCTTATCTCCCAAGCGCCACCATCAATGGCGCGGTTGGGTTACCCACGTCCGTATTGATGAGAATCCCGGAATAAGGGGAACACGATCTCTGCTTCGACAAGACGTGCCAAGGAAACCGCTTCGCTAAACGCGCTGAGGTGGTATGATAAAAAACGATTCAAGTAAAGGCTTGGCAGTGGTGTGACGTCATGCCACAAAATTCGTCAGCAGATTGAACTTGTGTACATATTATTCTCTCTATGGTGGAATGTGGAATTTATTTTGCAGAGCTGGACACTATCCTGGTGTTCACAATCTTCTATGAATTATTCGGAGGAGGAACCCGCCTTGCAATGCCGAACAATATGCGCACCGGACTCATCGTCATTGAAGCCTGGTTCAGGGGCTACTGAGGGACTCCTGGACTAGGGGGTGTCCGGATAGCCGGACTATCATCATCGGCCGGACTCCAAGACTATGAAGATACAAGATTGAAGACTTTGTCCCGTGTCCGGATGGGACTTTCCTTGGCGTGGAAGGCAAGCTTGGCGATACGGATATGTAGATCTCCTACCATTGTAACCGACTCTGTGTAACCCTAGCCCTCCCCGGTGTCTATATAAACCGGAGGGTTTTAGTCCGTAGGACAACAACCATTACAACAATCATACCATAGGCTAGCTTCTAGGGTTTAGCCTCCTTGATCTCGTGGTAGATCCACTCTTGTACTACCCATATCATCAATATCAATCAAGCAGGAGTAGGGTTTTACCTCCATCGAGAGGGCCCGAACCTGGGTAAAAACATCGTGTCCCTTGTCTCCTGCTACCATCCGCCTAGACGCACAGTTCGAGACCCCCTACCCGAGATCCGCCGGTTTTGACACCGACAGTGTTCCTCTGGTATTCGGGAGTTGCATAATCTCATAGTCTGAGGAACATGTATAAGTCATGAAGAGAGCAGTAGTAATGAAACCGAAATGATCATAATGCTAAGCTAACGGATTGGTCATGTCCATCACATCATTCTCCTAATGATGTGATCCCGTTCATCAAATGACAACACATGTCTATGGTTAGGAAACATAACCATCTTTAATAAACGAGCTAGTCAAGTACAGGCGTACTAGGGACAATATGTTTTGTCTATGTATTCACACATGTAAAGTTTCCGGTTAATACAATTCTCGCATGAATAATAAACATTTATCATGAAATAAGGAAATAAATAATAACTTTATTATTGCCTCTAGGGCATATTTCCTTCAGTTTGAACAGAAGATGGAGCTTAGAGAAACAATGGTTTTTTAGGAGAAGGCGAGGAGGAACAAGTTGAAGGCTGCATGTGAGAAGGGAGCTGCTAAACGGCAAAAGGATTTTGAAGAGAGATGTGAGAAACAACGGGCTCTTGATGCCGCAAAGAAAGAGAGGGAGGATATATAAGGTATGGATGGAGAGGGTGGTTCGTGAGGCTCATCGCATAAGGAAAAGGGAGGACGAAGAAGAAGAAGAGAGGAGGAAGAAGAAGGGAAAGGGGCCTTGCTCAACACAATAGAGGAATGTGACCTTGTTACCTTCTAGACTATGCTCTTCGATTTGGTTGTGGACTATGACCTTGTTCCCTTGTAGACTATTCTCTTTGATTTGGTTGTGAACTATTATGTGGCAGGGACTCCTACTTGTGTACCACCTACATATCTCCTCTATTTGAACTACTATGTGCTATGGACTTATAAATGTGTAGCACTATATGCTCTGATTGTTTATGTGATTACGATGTCAACCACAAAATGTTTGCTCTCCGGATAGTTTTGCCCAGATGTGTAGCGCCTAGGATCTAGGCGCCACACCATACAGTGCAGCGCCTAGCTCCTAGGCACTGTACGTCTGGGCAAAACATTCCAGAGAGCAATAGAAACTTGTCACCCAGTTTGAGGCCCAAAAATCTCTAAGTGTGGGTGCGGCGCCTGAGTGTAAGGCGCCACACTTAACAGTGCAGCGCCTGGAAGCTAGGCGCTGCATAGTTAAGTGTGATGCCTTACACTTAGGCGCCGCACGCACACTTGGAGATTGTTGGGCCTCAAACTGGGTGAAACGTTTCTGTTGCTCTCTGGATAGTTTTGCCCAGACGTACAACGCCTAGGAGCTAGGCGCTATAGGCGCTGCACTGTTAAGTGTGTCACATTACACTCAGGTGCCGCACCCACACTTCGAGATTTTCGGGCCTCAAACTGGGCAACATGTTTCTCTTGCTCTCTGGATAGTTTTGCCCTGACGTGCAGTTCCTAGGCGCTAGGCGCCACACCATAGAGTGCAGCGCCTAGCTCCTAGGTGCTGCACGTCTGTGAACTATCCAGAGAGCAACAGAAACTGTTCGCCCAGTTTGATGTCCAAAAACTCTCTAAGTGTGCGTGCGGCGCCTGAGAGGAAGGCCTCACACTATACAGTGCAGCGCCTAGCGTAACGACACTGCACCGAAGGGTGTGGCACCTTCGCCTTAGGCGCCATGCATCTATTAACTGCTGAATTTTAAGATCCAGTACTGCATACATTTGCAGTCACATTTTCAATTATTATAGATAATTTGCATCACAAAAAATATATGTAATGATCACAATTCAGCATTACTAAGAGGTACCATCACTTCAATTTCAACAAAGACAACAAATTCAGCATTACTAAGAGGTATCATCACTTCAATTTCAACAAAGACAACAAATTCAGCATTACTAAGAGATACCATCACTTTGATTTCAACAAAGACAACAAGTTGAAGAGTGCTAAGAGTTCATCAACATGAAGATAATGCAGTCACATAAGAAAACAACGCCGCCTAGTTCCTTCCATGCTTGTCGCCACTCCTTCCCCTCTGGACGCCTATCTTCTTCCTCCCGGGTCGAGCAACAAGCTCTGGTTCCTCCTCCTCCTCCTCCTCCTCACCGCTCACAGCATCATCCAAGCTGGCCATCCGCGAGCTCGCACCTATAACATTCTTGGCTTTATAGTTGAAGTCTTCGGGTGTGAACCAAATTATTCCCCTCTTAGGCTTTAACATGTAGGCGGATCGAACTTGATAGTTCTGCAAGGTCATGTCATCATCGACCTGTCATAAAAGCAAACAATATGGTAAAGATCGTGCATCATCATAAAGTTAGCAATGCATGAAAGAGATGAACATATGCCAATGTCTTACCTCTTGGGTAACCACACCCTCATCGTCCGGATGAGCTGTCTCTGTAGTATCATCCTCCAAATGAGCCCCATGGTCAGATCAGGGATCGGATGGTGTAGCAGACCTAGATAGCTCAGGTTCTGAATATTCAGGGTTGCGACAACCCACAAGGTTGGATAAACGCCTTAACCTTTGGCCCTAGCGTTGTAACATGGACAGGTTAATGAGACATCGACCTTAGCAGCATATAAAACATGTCCAATGGAACGAGATACGTACCTAATAAATGATCGAAGTGCACCTTCCTCTTTGCCTTTTCCAACCGGGGTTGTTTCCAGAATAGCCTGGCTTTCATCAGCTGATTTCTTGATCTAGTTGCGCTATGGATGCGAAGGACATGAAGATATTAGTCAATCAAAGAAGGTGGATCAAGGCCAAATGTGAGCAAAAAGTACAAAACTTTACCAGAAAGTTCAACACTGGAGCATAAGGGACTCGTGTCCCTTCTCTAACGTATTTGTTGTATTTGTGCTGGGCTAGCTCGTCAAAGACAGTGGGATCTTCCAAAATCTCCTCACCATACGCCGGCTGCAAAATCTCCACACGAGTATTTTGAAGATACCATTGAAGGTAATTGTTGAATGCTAATGGGCAGTGCTCACGAAGCCTGGCTCCTTTAGTAGCCCGAGCTTGCTCCACATTAAGCTCAAACATTGTGACATACTTCTTGTGATGTTTATCCCGATCCTTGATCTTGCATTGCTTTCTCCTATTCAACCTGCATGTTCAACAACCAAATATTTGCACCATCAAAAAGGACAAGATGATGGTAAATGCTCTCTTACCTGTGAAGCGCTTGGTCCGTGTCCTACCAATCCGGTGGGTGAGCCTGGAACAAACCAAACTGGCGGAATACACAGTACGGCACGTGAAACTCCACCGCCCAGTTGCATACGAGTGGGCACCGCATAAGCCAAAGACTCTTATCCCGCATGCACATCAGATTTATAATGAAATCTCCTGCAATACCCACTCGATCCTTGGCGTCATATGGCTCCCAATGCACCTGCAAAACAGCACAACAATGCAACGTCGACTTCTCATGAAAGGATGACAATGAGCGATGTAATGTCGATGTGTACCTGCTCAGACGTAAGAGTGTCCAACTCGTTGATGTACTGCTTGTACATGAGAGTGACATCACTCATCATCTCGGATACCATATCCCACTTGTAAGCCCAAGTGGGGAGCCGTAGTTTGTCACCTTTGTCGTCCCAAGGTTTGTGTGTTATGCACTTCGAGCATCCGACCAGCAAGCGCTCCCTACTCCATACGGAAAGTAGGAGCATACAACCATACGTCCTTTGAGATCCTACGGCAAGCATCGTCCAACTACACATAAAGGAAAACATGGTTCACTTAAGAACAAAAATGCATTGATAATGTTGAAAGAAAGTGCAAGCAAACAACTAACTACCTGTCGGTACAAGTAGGCCAGTGCCGACGAATCCCAACTCCATTTGTTGTCGAGGATGGTCAGCGCCTTCAGCCACATCCATGGAGTGTTCTTGCCAGTGCTGTCAGCAAACAAAGTCCGCCTGATAACGTACCACATGTACACACGAACATATGTCTGCACCACATCCTCATCGGCACCCTGAGGGCAATGGGCAAAGTTTGCAACAATCCAGGTGAACTGAGCTCCAGCTGCAACTCTTCCCTTCTTCTCCCCCTCTTCTGCTTGAGCCTCTACATGAGACATACCAATAAGGGCTTCCATCTGATGGCGCCACCCATTCGAATCGGTGCTCATACAGAGAGGCTTCCCCTCGATGGGAATGCCGGTGATTAAGGCGACATCCTGGAGCATCACGGTCATCTCCCTAGTCCGAAGATTGAAACTGTGCGTCTCCGTCCTCCACCGATCAACCAGTGTGGTGATTGCTGCAGCATTAAGGTTCGGTGTCGACCAACTGAATGAAAGGTAAGAGTCCTGTCTGCTTAATGTATGGTGTGTACCACTCATCATACGGCATGAAAACGCAAGAGACACCATGAGACCAAATCTTCAAAGGTTGAAGATGCTATAAACAAGCAAGTCAGAGTACTAAATATGGGGCATGTCTATTTGAACTATACAAAAATTTCAATATACAAACTATTATCATTATTACCATCTTCTTCTCTGACATAAAGTATGCCCGGTGTTGAGTGTCATAGAAATCATCGAGAAGCCAAACCATCCTACAAATTTATAACATACTACATGACCATCATTTCATATGTGAGCAAAATATCATCCTATCCATAGGGTATACATAGGGTAATTATACACATGTGTCATCATATTTCATATGCTAAGTACAAAAGCAAACGGTTTCATATAAATTACTTCATATGTATTCATCTCAACAATCTACGGTAGGTACTAAGAAACTTTACAATACAAATAAACAACAATAAGGTTCCCCAATGTTCCCCAATATGTATTCATATCTAGGCGATTTACAATACAAATCGACATAGACTAATCAAAACATATTCCCCAATGATTACAACTAATCTACATAGGCTAAATCAACACATATCCATTCTATTTCCCCAAAAAAATCCAAAACAATCAGAGCCTAGGGTTTCACCACAAACATGAAGAATGGGGAAGGTTCTTTGGATAGAAAGAAAGAGATCGGACGAGATTACCTTCTAGGACGGATTGGGGAACAAATCCCCGCAAGATCCTTAGATTTGGAGTGTTTTGGCGAGATGATTGAGGGGGGAGAGAAGGAAGCCGCCGCCGCCGTTCTTCTGTCCAGGAACTACGAGTGAATGGGTGGGGGTGGGGGAGGGCCAGCGCGCGGCGACCTCTAATCAAAGAGTGCAACACCTAAGCGCTAGGCGTTGCACAGTAGATGTGTGGCGCCTGGCTCTTAGGCACTGCACTTCTTGACGAGGGGCCCAGCGGTGCCATGCTAGCAAGCCATGCAACGCTCGGTAGATAGGCGTTGCACCATAGAGTGTGGCACCTAGCTGTTGGGCACCACTTGAAAGGGTCAGCTGAGTGAATTTTTTCGGAAGCAATTTAGTTCATGAATTCTTTTCGTCCTCAACTCAATTATGTGTTTTTTGCCCGTCTTGTGAGGAGGCATCATGTGCTAACCGCTTCTGGACCTTGGATGAGGCCTCGTCGGACTCTGATGGAGAAACGCCCGATGTGTGCGTTGGCCCCAGCGGTTGCAGCGCTGCCGGTGCCCTCCCACCGCCTGTCACACCCAGTGCCCTCCCACAGACTCTGATGGATAAAGCATGAAATTTTGGACCAGCAAAAACTTTTGCATTTTATTTGGCTTTCATTTGAATTGGATTTTTGTCTGTGGTTTCAAGTGCTAATGAAAGCCATATTCTTGCTCCACCTTCTATACTTCATTTCTTTGCTCCAAACTTTTGCCCCAATGATCATGCCATGTGTATAGTACAATATAGAATTTTCTTACAAAAATAATTTGGCCAAAAAGTATTTTCTAAATTTAGTTTTCCAAAAAACCCTGAATTGAGGTTTGCACTACAAGTACTTGATTTGGCGTATGAAAAATCTTTCAAAGAGTATGTTTGACTCCTAGTAGAAATAGGACTCCCAAAAACCACAAAAATATAATTTTAAAAGTTATTTTACTATTTTATTTAAAGGTTTTTTCTTTAGGCCAGAAATGGTCTTCAATAGGTTAAATTATTTTAATGCTTTGAAAGCATTTGTGAAAATTTTGGGAAACTCAATGGACATATATTGTCCATATATAAGGGTTTTAACACATGGTCATGTTCAAAGTATTGGTCAAACCCCTCAAAAACCATTTCTGGATATTTCAAGGTTTTGAAATATTTACAAAGGAAATATTCTCTAAAAATTCCAAAAAAACTCTAGCAAGTCACATATGTTATGCATGACTAGATCTTAGAAAACTCATTTTTGTTGATTTTTAGGGTTTACAAAAGTTGCATTGGCAACTTTGCCCAAATGGACTCAATCTTGGTGGAACCTCTTGTTTCCTCATGCCATTTGACCCTGTCAAGCCTCATGCTAAGGGGAGTTCATCTTCATGCCCAAACCAGCAACAAATTGTTGATGCCATTTTTCTAAAAACACCACTTTGACCTCTTCCACTAATCTCCATGAGTTCCACTTTTTACCACAACCCCTCCTAGACCTCTTCTGCCTCCAGCAGATCTCTCCTGGCTTTTGCTCAATGATTGAAGGGTGAAACACCCTCATTTACCCCCATGGACAACAGCTTCTCTCTCTTTCTCACCTCCCTCCTCACCCTAGTGGCCATCCATGGCATCCAAAGCCGTCTCCACTTTCTTTACTCCTCCCTAGGGATACCAGACATGCTTGGTCGTGCCCACCTTGCCAAAAATATGGCCATGCCGGCCATACGCGTGCTCTAGAGCTCGCTAAAGTGTGCTCCCGCACTGTAGCCGCCCCCTGCCAACCACCTCCGGCCACCTCGGGCCTCCCCAACGCACCCGACGATGTGCCTCAGAGTCCGCGGCACGCTACACCCTGGTCGCCCTCTTCCTTCTCCCTCCTGCTGCCTTCCTCACACGCGTGCCATGGCCACCCGAGAGCTCTAATGAGCACACTCACACGTGCGACACCCTGGCACTCCCCCGCTCTCTCTTCCTTCCCCTGGGCGTAGACCACCTCCACAAACGGCCCGGACATGCCCATTTGAGCCCCCGTGACCCACAACGACGGCAACAGCCTCGCCCGCGCATTGGTCCACGGTGAGCCACGGGCAGACTATTTATAGGCCTCCCCGCACTATTCTCTCCTCACCCCTTGCTCTCTGCACCACCCAATCCACCCTCTACACCCCCACTTCGTCCCTAGGAGCCCTCGAGCTCGAGCTCCGTCGCTTCGGCTCGCCAGAGTTCGCGAGGTACGGGACTCCATTGCCCCTGTTTGGCCTCGATCTGGAACCATCGCGGTCCACTGACCCTTTCCCCTCTCATTCACGCTTCATTTACAGCTGGAAACAATCGGAGCCGTTGACACCCGAAGCACTTCTGCCAGCTTCCTCGTCGCTAGCGAGTCCCTGCACTCCGGCGGCCAACTCCGGCACCACCAGAACGGCGACACCCTCCCGAGCTCAACAGTAATCCTCCCACCTCCAGCCATGCCCACATCGTCACCGGCGAGCTCGCCGCCGTTTCTAGACATAGGAAGACGACGACGGCCGTTGGCCCCATCCGTCAGCCTCACGTCCTGACGGGTTGGACCCACCTGTCAGGTTTAAAACGCACGCGCGCGCGTACCAATTCGTTGCGTCGGCTGAAGGCGTATTTCGCCTTTACGCCTTTGACGTGGCAGCCTCGCGCGGGCTGTATCTCCTCTGGGCCTGCTGCACTGTGGCCTTTCTTGCCCAGTGGCACAGTGCCATTTTTTTCTTTTTCTGTCTATTTTCTAAAAATTCCACAGGATGAAACATTTATCCAAATGCAATAATTCCAACTCCTAAAATCTTAGAATAATCCCAGTTATTTATTTGTGTAACTTTCATACACATCCATCACACTTTTCTGTACTGTTCAAATTTAAATTCAAATTTGGGCATTTAAATCCTTCTTTGAAAATCCATTTCCACTATTCCTTAACTCCAAATCCAAAACTAGGAATTTTCCCCTTCTTAGTTTCCTCCCTAGTATTTAACAAAAATAAGTTGACATTTTTCTAAGCACTTTGGTTTTTCTGTTTTACTATTGCCTTATTTTTCCCGTTGTTTCTTGTGCGACGAATAGATCCCGTATTTGACGAAGTAGTTGGAGAAGAAGAAGGCGAAGGACTTGAAGACTTTGAAGACCAAGCCAACCAAGGCAAGCAGCCCTTTGACCATGATACACCTCTCTTGTTCATCGATAAAATTTTCCCGTGTGCATGATGATGTTACGGATTATGAGCTTGATATGATCATTGCATTGATGCATGCCCTTGGTATTTACATGTTCATATCTCTACCATGTGCTAGAGGTGCGGTGAAAAGCACTTGGTAATGATGCACGGTGTTGCATGTATGCCATGATCCCCTCGGAGTTGCATTCTTTCGAAAACCCCACCGGGTGCCCCTAATGCCCGTGGGTGATGTTGAACTAGGTCACCACTTGAGGAAGAAGTGGTGTACCGGAGCAAGCATTGCCTGTGTAAAATGTTGGATTAGATTTAAGATGTGATTACCGTCCCAACCAAACATGTGCAAGCACTCTACCCCTTGTGGGACGGGGCATTGTTAATTACCTAGACCGATACTAGCATGGTGCCCACATTACAAGTGACGGGGGTGACGTGAGGTCACTCTCAGGACGGGGTTGTGCTTGGATAGGCAGCCATGACTGTTTTCATAGGGCACCAGACACACTGTTGGTCCCTACGTGTATGCGTGATAATGAAAGGGCAGAGTCCCAAGATCTTGATGCTTATACACAAAGGCCGTGTACCAATGAGTGGACCCTATGTTAGTGTCGCCTAGGTAAAGATAGTGATCGGGTGCTTCCCCCGAGTACTTGAGGTACCGCGGGATCATGGGTGACACGAAAGCTTCCCGGTTCTTGTGGGTAAAGTGCACAACCTCTGCAGAGTCTCAAACTATTCGAATAGCTGTGTCCGTGGTCAAGGATAGTTGGGTGGTGCTACATAAACTATGTCTAGAACCTTACAAAGTTGGTATATGTGAGTTGCATGGGTCAAGTAAAGACTTGACATATTGATAAAGCTAGAATTGTTCTAAATTCTATTTATGTTGATATTTGCAACGTGTTCACATGGTTGAGATCATTGATGCATGTTTCACAAGTTGAAGAGGACATGTCATTAATTTTCCAACTAGCATGTTGCTAGGTTGCATACTCGTTGTTACATCATGCATTGTTACCTTGATCCAAAAACATGGGTTGCTTGTGAGTACATTCAAAGTACTCATTGTCTTTCCACTGGTTATTTAATTGGCCAGGCATGGAAGAGCAGGAGTTCAAGGAAGAGTTCTTTGGTGACGAACATGCGAACTAGGACGCTTCCCAGTCAGAATGCCTATATGGTTAAGGCAGATGGCATGGGTTCTACTTATCGACGAAGATTTCCGCTGCTTATGTTCCATTTGATGTTCAACCCTTAAGGCTTCATCAATGTAAGACTTGACCATAATGGTCTTAATTTGTGTAATACGGTATGTATGGATGTAAGACTCTTGTTATTTAGCTTCTGTGTGTTCAGGGAGCATTGATCTCTGGGATCACTGTACACGTGCATTCGGTGATCTCGACTTATGAGTCGGGGTCCCCACAGAGCTGGTGTCAGAGCCATCCTGACTGTAGGAAGCCTTAGTTAGCATGGGCGTTAGTTAGCTAGAGACCATTTTCATAAACCATCTAAACTTCTCTTCTTTTCTAAAGCTTACCCAACCCAAGATATATTTCCCTTATTGACCACTCCTATTCAACCTTTGTAGATGCCTGCCGTACTCGAAGACTTCCTGACCACCGGATTCCCTGTGCCTCTCGAGGATAGCCTCCAGAAGTGCTAGTTTCACCGAGCCCCCATTTCACCTACCATGAGCAATTGATCAATGACACCGAGATAGAATACCATGTGGAAGTCATCGTGAAGGCTAATGACCCTTGAACAAGTTGGTTCTTTGAAGGGCCACACATGGCAACACTAGTCCTCGCCGCCGAGACTGCAACACTCAAGGCACTCACCCGTCTCCAAGACCTTCTTCCAGTGATGGCAGACGAGTTAGCAACCCGCTTCCTGCCTTATCGGAAGGAGGGTGAAGATGAGAACAGCGCACCAGCTCCATCATTCGAGGAAGGACTTCCACTCCGATTCCAAACCTACTTCAGCCTTTGTGCCAACAGCTTGGCACAACACTTGGCCTCTGAGTCAATGGAGCTCCCAAAGGAACTCCACAAGACCAAGGCACTTCTTTGCCAAGCGCAAGGGAAGACGGATAGGATCAATATGGAAGGCGCTCGCCCTGACAACCTACAGTCGCATATCGAGGCAGAAGGCCCCCAGTAGATGCACCTACAAAGGATGGAAAACCACCCCAAGAACGCCGTATGATGGCAAGGGACTATCGCAAGATCTTCATCACACCATCGGCAAAGCAACATTGTGTTGAGCTCCTCCACTCCCCCACTCCTTCGAGTGATGAAGGGAGTCAGGCTGATAACGACACGGAGGAAGACCCGGAAGAGCCAGAGTACGCGACCGAGCATTCCACCACATAGGCACCACTCTAGACTAGGGTGTGCTAGTCTGTAACCCCTGAGGTAGGATAGGTCGTGTATCCCCTATGCGAAGTCGAGTCCATGTAATGGTTCAAATGAAACCATGTAGTGTTGTGTTTGCTTTTGGATGTATTTGATGGAAGTTGTACTCTTCCTTCGGGAACATTTAAACGACTACATCACCTGTTTTGATTTCTTAACGAATGTGTTTGGCCCTTGCATTAAAACAACTTGTGTCATACCAACCCCCTTACTAGGCACCCAATCTATCTTGCTTTCCCTTCATCTTGCCCGATTATGAGACCTTGACTGCTCCAACAGGATGCCTATTGTAACCCGTACTGGTAAGTCTACCCAGCAGCAAGGAGCCGGAGGATCCACCCAAGGAGGAGCCAGCCAAGACCAAAACCAAGGACAAACTCCACCACCGCCTCCACCTCCGAACATGGACGTGGCTGAGCTTCTCCAAGCCTTCCGAGAGGAACGCCAAGCCAATACTGCAGCCCTTCAGATGATTGCTCAAGCTGTCACCAACAACCACCAGCCGGCAGGGAACGGCAATGGACGTTCCACATTGGCTGAGTTCAAGAAGCTTGCACCACCCACCTTCATCGCGACTGCTGAACCTCTGGATGCAGATGACTGGGTCCGCACCATTGAGGATCTATTGGAACTAGTCGGCTGCTCTGAAGACCATGAGAGAGTGGCTTATGCTGGCCACTGTCTCAGGGGAACTGCCAGAGCTTGGTGGGACGGATTCAAGGTCATGCATGCCGGGCAAGCCATCACTTGGAATGACTTCAAGCCAGAGTTCCGCAAGGCCCATATTCCTTCCGGAATCATGGCCATCAAGAAGCGTGAGTTCCGAGCCCTGAGGCAAGGAAGTGGCACCGTCAAGGAGTACATGCAGAAGTTGAGTGTTCTGTCAAGGAATGCTCCGAGCCTGTGTCCTTGCATATGGAGCTAAGTGGGAAGATTGCCTTCCGTTTGCCGAGTTCTCGTATAACAATAGTTATCAATCAAGTCTCAAGATGGCACCATTTGAGGTGTTGTATGGACGCAAGTGTCGCACACCCCTCAATTGGTCAGAGACCGGAGAAGGGCTAGTCTTTGGACCTGATGTTTTCCGCAAAGCCGAAGAGCAAGTTCAGCTAGTCAGGGAGCGTCTGAAGGTCGCCAAGTCAAGGCAGAAGAGCTAAGTCGACGCTCGTCACCGACAAGTGAGCTTCCACGTTGGAGACAATGTTTACCTGTGAGTCACTCCTCTCAGGGGGACTAAGCGTTTCCACGTTAAGGGAAAGCTTACACCAAGGTTTATTGGTCCCTTCAAGATCACTGCAAGACAAGGGGAAGTTGCTTATCAGTTGGAACTGCCTCCTGAACTAACCGATGTGCACAACGTGTTTCACGTGTCGCAACTCTGGAAGTTTCTCCAAGTTCCGGACAAGCCTGATCTCTACAAGGACATCGATCACCAAGCCATTGACCTTCAGCCCGATCTGACCTATTGTGAGAGGCCCACCTGCATATTGGATGAAGCAGAGCGACGTACTCGAAGCCCCACCATCAAGTAGCTCAAGGTCCACTGGAGCAACCACACCGAAGTAGAAGCAACCTGGGAACGTGAAGACTACCTTAGATCCGAGTTTCCAGATCTCTTTAAAGCCTAGTTTAGGAATCTCGGGGACGAGATTATTGTAAGGGGGTAGGTCTGTCACACCCAGTATTTTGTAACATGTCATTTGCATCAATAAAGCATGAAATTTTGGACCAGCAAAAACTTTTGCATTTTATTTGGCTTTCATTTGAACTGGATTTTTGTTTGTGGTTTCAAGTGCTCATGAAAGCCATATTCTAGCTCCACCTTCTACACTTCATTTCTTTGCTCCAAACTTTTGCCCCAATGATCATGCCATGTGTATTGTACAATATGGAATTTTCTTACAAAAATAATTTGGCCAAAAAGTATTTTCTAAATTTAGTTCTCCAAAAACCCCTGAATTGAGGTTTGCACTACAAGTACTTCATTTGGGGTATGAAAATTCTTTCAAAGAGTACGTTTAACTCCTAGTAGGTATAGGACTCCCAAAAGCCACAAAAATATAATTTTAAAAGTTATTTTACTATTTTATTTAAAGGCCTTTTCTTTAGGCCAGAAATTGTCTTTAATAGGTTATGCTTTAAAAATATTTGAGAAAATTTAGGGAAACTAAGTGGACATATATTGTCCATATAGAAGGGTTTCAACACATGTTCATGTTCAAAGTATTGGTCAAACCCCTCAAAAACCCTTTCTGGATATTTCAAGCTTTTGAAATATTTACAAAGGAAATATTCTCTAAAAATTCCAATAAAATTCGAGCAAGTCACACATGCCTAATGTGATGATCTTGCAAAGTTTAATCCCAATCCAAATAGTTTTGGTTCAGGAAAGAGCCCCAAAACCCTCTCTATCTAGAATCAAGTTTGAACAACTTTACATTGTCAACTTTCTCCTTTTGCTCTCAAACCTTGTGGGCATGCTCTAAACCCTAAATGATGACACTACACCAAGTGGTGCATCAAGGAGAATCGTTTTGCATGACTAGATCTTGGAAAACTCATTTTTGTTGATTTCTAGGGTTTACAAAAGTTGCATTGGCAACTTTGCCCAAATGGACTCAATCTTGGTGGAACGTCTTGTTTCCTCATGCCATTTGACCCTGTCAAGCCTCATGACAAGGGGAGTTCATCTTCATGCCCAAACCAACAACAAACACCTTATGCCATTTGTAACACCCACGATGCGGCTATATCTCTCATGTGTCGAGGCACGACTTAGAGGCATAACTGCATTGTGGTTTTGTCGCAAGAAGGGTCATCTTCACACAATCCCATGTACTGAATAAGAAAGGGATAAAGAGTTGGCTTACAATCGCCACTTCACACAATGAACATATAATTCTTACATCAACCAGAGTACACACATAGTCCGACTACGGACAAATCCAAAAGAAAAAAAAAAGATAATCCAACTGCTAGATCCCCGATCGTCCCAACTGGGCTCCACTACTAATCATCAGAAAACGAATCATAGTAACGACCAAGGTCTTCGTCGAACTCCCTTCTGAACTCGGTGGCATCACCTGCACTGGTATCATCGGCACCTGCAACTGTTGTGATAGTATCCGGTGAGTCACGAGGACTCAGCAATCTCAAAACCCGCGAGATCAAGACTATTTAAGCTTATAGGTAGGAAGTGGTAATGAGGTGGGGTTGCAGCAAGCACTAAGCAAATATGGTGGCTAACATACGCAAATAAGAGCGACAAGAGAAGCAACGGAACGGTCGAGAAGCTAGAAGTGATCAAGAAGTGATCCTGAAACTACTTACAATCAATCATAACACAAAGACCGTGTTCACTTCCCGGACTCCGCCGAAAAGAGACCATCACGGCTGATGCATTTTAATTAAGTCAAGTGTCAAGTTCTCTATAACCGGATATTAACAAATTCCCATCTGCCACATAACCGCAGGCACGGCTCTCGAAAGTTTATACCCTGCAGGGGTGTCCCAACTTAGCCCATCACAAGCTCTCACGGTCAATGAACTATATTCCTTCTCCCAGGAAGACCCGATCAGTCTCGGAATCCCGGTTTACAAGTCATTTCCACAATGGTAAAACAAGACAAGCAAGACCGCCCGAATGTGCCGACAAATCCCGATAGGAGCTGCACATATCTCGTTCTCAGGGCACACCGGATAAGCTAAGCATACGAGTACCAACATAACCCAAGTAGCCAAGGGACGGTCCTGCACGGTGCTC